>NC_084744.1:18735084-18777584 GCF_033978785.1 Entelurus aequoreus | reverse complement strand
GAGTTTAAACCCCGGCCGAGTCATACCAAAGACTATAAAAAAAATGGGACCCATTGCCTTCCTGCTTGGCACTCAGCATCAAGGGTTGGAGTTGAGGGTTAAATCACCAAAATGATTCCCGGGCTCGGCCGCCGCTGTTGCTCACTGCTCCCCTGACATCCCAGGGGGTGGACCAAGGGCATGGGTCAAATGCAGAGGGTAATCTGCACCTCGTGTGTGTGTGACTATCGGTGGTACTTTAACTTGTTCAATTTATTTAGTCGTTCTCGTGGTGTTCCTCAAGGTTCTGTTGTAGGTCCTCTCTTCTTTTTCATTTGGGCTATTTGACTGTTCAGTTAAAAAAACTTGAATTTTTGCAGAAGGTCTTTAAAAACAGCAGAGCGCTCCTGTAAGTCCGACAAAATAAAAACAACTAAATTAAACGTCTACTCTGAAGGATGTCAAAAAAGGACTAATAGTGAAGGGCGATTTCTGAAAAAGCGGACCCCCCCAAAAAAATAAAAAAATAAATATTCCTGCCATAATTACGTGTTATTGTCCCCTTACAGCTCTGTGGGCGTGCACGAGCGAGTGCAAAGTGCTGGGACACTCTGACAGATGCTGGAGCCCCTCGGCCACCAGGCCCAACACCAGCATGGCCTCGGGACCCAACCTGTCCACCTTCTCCAGGACGGCATCACTTCCCCGGGACACCAGGAGGGAACACTACTATCCATCCCACGTGCCTAAAGGCAACGGCCTGCAGAGCGTGTACGAAAAAGTCCAACACCAGGAGTTTGATTACATCCTCGTGGGGCCGCCAACGCCGGCCAGAATACAAGAAACGGACGAGATCTCCATCCCAGAATACACAAACTCTTAAAAGATGACAAATCGATGGACTTTTTACTGTACAGTTAATGACTCTACTGTATGTCGTGACTTGTGGTATGTCATTTGTCCGTTGTAAGATCATGTGTAATATGCAAGATTTTTGTACATCGATAATATATTTTTCATAAGGCTTCAATGTAAAGATGAATTTTATTATGACTTTTCAAGAGCATGTGTTATTTAATTGAGGACTTAAAGGGGCTCTTCTGCTGTGAAAAACAATCAATATGAACAATATTTGTGCTAGGTCGTTTCTTCTTTCTTTTTTTTTGGTCACTATGTTGCACAAATAAACTGAAAAAAACAGTGTTTGTGTTGATGTCACATACATTAGTATTAGTAGGAAGCCATAAAGCATGTTAATATTATGTTAAAATGATGGTGATTCAGGCTTTGTATATTCGACAAATATGGAGGACAAGTTTTTTTTAAAAATATTTTTGGTACGAAAATGTATGTATCTAGTGATGTTTTTCTAATAATTACAGAACATTAAGAAATAAGATTATCTGGTCAAACAAAATTATCATCTTCGAATACGATCACAATTGTAAAATTGTATATGTTGCCACAAAATTGCTACAATTCCAAAGTATTGCTTTATTGTTGTTGTTTTTTTAAGCATTCAATTTAAAAAATAAAATGTAAAATATGTTTTTTTTTGTTTGTTTTTTTAGAAAATTATATCACATTCTTGTAGGGTTGTACGGTATACCGGTACTAATAAAGTACAGTTACTAATTAATTAATTGGTACTATACTGCCCATTAGAAATACCAGTAGTTTTTTTTTTTTTTTTTAACAGACATCATGGCGCTACCAGAGGCGCACGTTCGGCAACGCACGCGTACAGAGTACTTACAAGCAGACACATAGTGAAGGCTTAAGAGGCGGAATGGACGCATTTTGGCTTAAAAAACGATAAATGTGAAGCACCGCTCTACAAGAGGTGCTTTAAAAAAAAGCTAGCTAGCTAGCGTCCATCTGCAGTCGGCAGTGTTTTAGCCACTTCTAAATCACTAATCCTCGCCTTCGCGGCGACAAATATAGTACGTTTCATACAAGTATCATCCCTGTAGGACGAGGAATAAGGAGAGAAGTTGTCTAGAATGTTCAATTTTCAGTGAATAATTAGACTTGTCTATGCATTCATGAGTTTATTCATTTTATTTTCATAAATCAATTTTCTAATCGTTACAGTGAATAACTTTTTGTGGACAATCCTACTAAATTCTTGTTAGAATAGGCTTCATTGATAGCACGTAGTGCCAAAATTGGTACGGTATGTTCTAACATACACAAAAAAATGACACATTTTGCTAGTTTTTTCATCTGTAAAATGTATGAAAATAAAATCGATAAGTGTATAGACAGAGTAATAACTAATTATTCAGAAGAAAATACAGAAATTGTGTAACAAAATGTAACGTGGGCACGAGAATGTTGAAGGATTTTCTACACAAAGTTATATTCAATGATTCAAAAATCAACACATTTTGAGGAATTATTTCATCAGTCATTACATACTGTAAGTAATGCATTAATTATTTTACAAAACCCTACTAAAATCTTGTAAAAAAATAAACAGATTAATTAAAACAATACCTTTTATTTGTTTTCCTGAATGACAGACAAGTCGTGAACATCTCAAATGTGTTTTGACATGTGTTACTGTGCATTACTTTTTGAAAAAAATCCAACTTAATTCTCGTAAAAACAGCAAAGCTACTGATCGATTTATTTCAATAAATTGAACTGTCAAAAGAAACCCCCAATAAGTAAAATAATTCAATTTTCCAATTATTAAATTAAATAATCTTACACATTTTTGGGAATGGGGAAAGGATCCATCTGAGAACACGCTGGATCTAAAACATATTATATTATGCCATTAATTACTGTAATTGACAAAACAAACCCTAAATGCCTAAAATTTTATTTACACATTAAATTTGTTTAATTACCATTACTTTTTTTCCCAAGCTTTGAACCATATGGTTTATACAAAGGTGCGACTAATCTATGGATTTTTTTTTTCTACGCTAACGGCTAATTTATGCAATGGATTAAGAAAATAAATTGAATGAATTAAACCAATCCCCTTTAAGAAACTGTTCAAACTCAAAGTGTTTACAAAGTACAAGGAAGAATAATCATAATAAACATCTGGAATCTTATTTTAAAAGGAACAATATATATATATATATATATATATATATATATATATATATATATATATATATATATATATAGATATATATATATATATCTATATATCTATATATCTATATATATATATATATATATATATATATATATATATGTATATATATATATATATATATATATATATATATATATATACATACAGACACATTAAGTCAGGAAAAAACACAGAGGCTATTTCATCCCTACAAGCCTTCCCCTGCTCTTCAGGGGATGTTTAATCCCCTGAAACCTATGAAAAAGGCTTGTAGGGATGAAATATATATATATATATATTTATATATATATATATATATATATGTGTTAGGTCAGGAAAAAACACAGAGGTTATTTCATCCCTACAAGCCTGTTTTCCCTGATCTTCAGGGGATTTAAAATCCCCTAAATCATGGTACAGAATACAGGCTGCATCCAAACAACCTCATTTTAAATCCCCTGAGATATATATATATATATATATATATATATATATATATATATATATATATATATATATATATATATATATATATATATATATATATATATATATATGATAGATAGCTAGATAGATAAAATTTCTCATTTTAAATCTATTAATCTCTTGGTTAAATTGACAGAATAGACCCTAAAGCCCTACAATATTTACATTTTCCAATCATTGTAAAATCCTATTAAATCATGGTACAGAACACAGGCTGCATCCAAACAACCTCATCTTGCATTCTGCGAAACAGGCTTGTAGGGATTAAATAAGTTCTGTGTTTTTTCCTGACCTAACATATATTCCGCTCTACCCCGGTACTGAGCACTGTATAACAGATAAACCACATTAACCTTGACTATATATCTATATAGATAGATAGATAGATAGATAGATAGATAGATAGATAGATAGATAGATAGATAGATAGATAGATAGATAGATAACATATGTAATTTTAAATCTATTTATCTTTTGGTTTTCATTTGATATAATAAATTGACAGAATACAGCATAGAGCCCTACAATATTTACATGTTCCAATCATTATAAAACCCTACTAAATCACGGTACAGAACACAGGCTGCATCTAAACAACCTCATCTAGGCGACGAAATGAGCTCCTCTCCTCAAGTGACAACACGCCGAAGACCGTCACGGTCATTCCTGCAGTTCCGTGTGCCGCCTCCCTCCAATTTGCATGCAAATACCGCATTGTTGATCAAATGCGCTCACAATTGCATATTTTCCTCTAAAGGTCAAATAACTCCATCACCTTTCTGATTGCCTTCCAGCATACCAATTATCCAGAAAATGAGGTTCAATCTGTTTCCAGGCAACAGCAGAACTGCTTATTTGACTCAGTTACCCTGTTTGTTTGTTTTTTTCTTCCTGTCTTCCTTTTTCCTTTGTGTTTGAGGCAGGAGATCACGTGACCGCCAAGCTACCTTTCATTGCAGGGAAATTTAATAATCAGTGTTTTTGTTGATTGCACGCTGATGTTGCAAGCGGGTGCCGCGGATCACAAAGTTAATTAAACTATTAGACAGCGCCTTTCGCAGTGCACCGAGCGATGACATTTGCTACTTTGTATCGAGCTGCACACTCTTTGTTTGCACTTACCAGGGAATAGCCACCTCATTTTGGGCACCCGCAGGTAACATCAAGACCAAAAGAATTCATCCCAGCTGCACGTCATTCGCACCGACGCGTTAAAACAAAAAAAGAATCTTGGAGCGCAAGCAGGGCTGTGCTGTGAGAGGAGCCGGAGAGTTCTAGAAAGAGGAGGACGAGGAGAGGGCGTCATGAAGGCCATGATGGAAGAAAAACCCAAAATGCAGCAATCTGGCTGCCTTGAGCATCGCACACCGCAGGTAAGTCTTTATAGGTCAGGGATTGATATTTAACCTCGTTAGCACAGGTGTGAGACAGTTAACCAGCGTGTCCTAATTGGGGCTTTTGCATTCGGGGAAGGTCCAAACCCCCTCAGGGCTCGGTCGAATGCTGAGATACGGAGCCGTGGTTCTCATTGTCGGCGCCGTGTTGATGCTCTGCGCCTCCATGGCCGCCCTGCTCCTGAGGAAAGAAAGCGAGCGGAACGTAAGTGTTGACTGTGTGATTCCTTTAAAGAGGGTAAGTCATGAGACAACGTCAAATTCTATGCCGACAATTAGACTTAGACAAACTTTATTGATCCGGAAGGGAAATTGCTCCACACAGTAGCTCAGTTACAAAGGCTGGAAAGGATAATGCAGGTATAAAGTAGACTAAAAATGTTCCATAGTAGCAATATAAAGTATAACATATACAGTCGCGATCAAAAGTTTACATACACTTGTAAAGAACATAATGTCATGGCTGTCTTGAGTTTCCAATAATTTATACAACTCTTATTTATTTTGTGATACATTAATTGGAGCACATACTTGTTGGTCACAAAAAACATTCATGAAGTTGTTGTTTTTTTATGAATTTATTATGGGTCTACTGAAAATGGGACCAAATCTGCTGGGTCAAAAGTATACATACAGCAATGTTAATATTTGGTTACATGTCCCTTGGCAAGTTTCACTGCAATAAGGCGCTTTTGGTAGCCATCTACAAGCTTCTGGCAAGCTTATGGTTGAGTTTTTGACCACTCCTCTGGTACAGTTCAGCTAAATTTGTTGGTTTTCTGACATGGACTTGTTTCTTCAGCATTGTCCACATGTTTAAGTCAGGACTTTGGGAAGGCCATTCTAAAACCTTAATTCTAGCCTGATTTAGCAATTCCTTTACCACTTTTGACGTGTGTTTGGGGTCATTGTCCTATTGGAACACCCAACTGCTCCCAAGACCCAACCTCCGGGCTGATGATTTTAGGTTGTCCTGAAGAATTTGGAGGTAATCCTCCTTTTTCATTGTCCCATTTACTCTCTGTAAAGCACCAGTTCCATTGGCAGAAAAACAGGCCCAGAGCATAATACTACCACCACCATGCTTGACGGTAGGCATGTTGTTACTGGGATTAAAGGCATCACCTTTTCTTCTCCAAACATATTGCTGGGAATTGTGGAAAAACAGCTCAGTTTGTGTTTCATCTGACATCACATGGACAAAGATAAGACCTTCTGGAGGAAAGTTATGTGGTCAAGAGAAAATAGACATTACAAACAAAGAGAGGTAGCTAACATAGAAGCGGTCAGGTAATCGACAGATATCATCTATTGCTATATGGCGAGTGATTATACAGCTGGATGGAGTGCGGAATGAAGGAGTTCTTGAATCGAACACTGTGGGAACGAAGCTGAAGGAGCCTGTTGGAGTATGAGCACCGCTGTCCCTTAATTGTCTGGTGGAGTAGGTGGGCAGGATTGTCCATGATGACGAGCAGTTTGTCCAGTGACCTCCTCTCCTGTCCCTCACTGACACAAACGCCTCCAACTGTGTGCCTATAGTTTGGCCGGCTTTCCGGGTCGGTTTGTCAATGCGGTTTAAGTCCCTTTTGCTGGTGCTGCTCCCCCAACAAACCACTGCAAAGTACAGGGCACTGGCCACAACAGACTGATAAAATATCTCCAACAGCTTGCTGCACACATAAAAGGACCTAAGCTCTCTCAGGAAAAAGAGTCTGCTCATGCCCTTCTTGTATACAGCTCTGCTGTTGTCCCTCCAGTCCAGTCTGCTGTTCAAGTGGACTCCCAGGTACTTGTACTGCGCCACTACTGCCACCTCCCGGCCCTGGATCTTGATGGGCTCCACAGGAGTCATTCTCTTTACACATTTACACAATTACGCATCAAGGCGCTTTCCATGTTCTTCGTGCATCAAAAAAAAAAAAACTCACGCCCACATTTGAGCCAGAACTTTGGCGACAGAGGCAATGAAAAACCTTGAAGAGAACCGAGATCATTATTTGACTTAGTGTTTATGCTAACGTTACATCTTCGATGACACGCTCCTATTCATCCAAACTTGGGACTAGCACTAGTGAGGTCCAATGGCTGGGAATCGAACCTGCATTGACTGCACAAATAGGGAGCAGCATGTACTATTCACACCTACCGGGAATCAAACCAGAGTTCTCAAACCATGAGCCTGATCTACTAAAGGTTTTAAAATATGTGCAAATTTGATAGCGCAGGCAAAGTGCAATGACAAAGTTCTTTTAAAATGGAACTTTATTGTCATTGCACTTAAAAAGTTAAACGAAAAGATTGCGTGCTGAGGATTTCTCTTAAATGAGCAAACTACCGTAATTTCCGGACTATAAGCCGCTACTTTTTCCCCTCGTTCTGGTCCCTGCGGCTTATACAAGGGTGCGGCTTATTTATGGCCTGTTCTTCTCCGACGAAGAGGATTTCGGTGGTTTTAGTACGCAGGAGGAAGACGATGACACAATGATTAAAGACTGACTTTTCATATACCGGTAGGCTGGTTATTTTGATAACGTACAGGCGAGCACTTTGTATTACTTTGCACCGTTGTATTATTTGTACTCTGCATGAATGCTGTTCGCCATGTCAAAGATGTGAAAGTTTGATTGAATGATTGAAAGATTTATTGTTAATAAATGGGACGCTTTGCGTTCCCAAACAGTCATCTCTGTCCCGACAATCCCCTCCGTGGTAGCAGGAACCCCTGTATACTACGCTAATTACACATCAAAACCCTGCGGCTTATAGTCGGGTGCGGTTTATATATGGAGCGATCTGTATTTTCCCCTGAATTTAGCTGGTGCGGCTTATAGTCAGGTGCGGCTTATAGTCCGGAAATTACGGTACACACAAAAAAATGTTGGGTTAAAAAAATCACCCAATTTTAACCAAACTGCTGGTTCAGGAAAGGACTAACCCCTTATTTGAGTTAATTTAAGTCAACATTTTGGGTTAATTTTTTCAACCCAACTTTTGCGTTGAAGTATTTAACCAAAAAGTTGAGTTATGATAATTTAATGCTGGGTTATTCTCAACCAAACTATTGGGTTAAATTATGTAACCCAAAAGTTGAATTATGCTCACTTAATGTTGGTTGATTGATAACCCAACTATTGGGTAGAATTTATTCAACACAAAAGCTGAGTTATGCTCACTACAATGTTGGGTTATTCCAAACCCAACTGTTGGGTTGCGCAATTTAGCACTCCTTGACCCAATAGTTGGTTAAAATGTATACATTTTTACTGCTAGTTTGTCCTACTTCTTCAAAAATACTGATCAAAATTATTTTTATACCATTCAAATATACTCAAAAGCAAGATATGAGTGACATTTATTTTTTACAAGAATTGCCATGTATGGTCATAGTTGTCATGGCAGGGTTGCATTTTACTGCGTGGATCGTTCTCCCAGGATGCAGACGGGACTCTGGAGGCAAGGTGCAGGTAAGGAAATTATTTATTGTCCATAAATCATGCGGGATACAAACAAAAGAGCACCAGCGTGCCGATAGCACGGGAAGCTAACGGAATAGCGAACAAGAAAAGGTTAGCACTTAAAAAAGGCAAACAAAAAGGCAAAGCTTAGCTCAGGAATCAAATTAGTAACCGTCGTAACTGTTGCGTGGCAGCAAATAAGAAAGGCAGACTGAGTGTAAATTGTCAGGACTCGGTCCTTGGCGTGGTTTGTTCTCCCAGAAGGCAACGGAAAATTGGCGCGTGCGAGACGTGAATTTAAATACATTTTAATTCAAACTAAAAAAAAGTACAAACAAAAGGCGCTCACAGTGGAGGTAAAAACTTGACTATGACAAAACAAAAGACTTGCACAAAGGCAGAACTAGGACATAAAACAAACTTGCAAACTAAGGCTTGAATAAAGAAAACTTACTTGGAACCAGAACAGGACATGAAAAAGAACAGCATGGATCATGAGCGTGAACAGAGTGGCAGAAGTGAATGTGATGTCGCCAGGACGAACAACAGAAACAGAAAAGCTTATATAGTGACATGATCAGTGAAAACAGGTGCGTGACTCTAACCGTGAACAGGTGCGTGACATGACAATGTGAACCAGGTGAAACTAATGGTTGCTATGGTGACAAATAACAGTGAACAAAAAGTCCAAAACCAAATCCGAACATGACTAAAACAAAACATAATTACAGACATGACAGAGCCCCCCCCCCCCCCCTTATGGACAGATCCCAGATGTCCAAAACAAACAAAACAAGGCAGGATCGAGAGTCATGGGAGGGCGGGAGGGGGATATGGCGGTGGGTCGCCAGACCAGGTGTCCCCGAATCCACCGGGGCAGGATCAGGTGGCGGCGACGCATAGACCGCCGCTGTACCTGACGAGGTGGGCGACCCGGGAATGGCCATATCCATGGCCGACGGGGAGGTGGGCGCACTTGGCGTGGCGGCCGACCAGGTAGTGGCCACATCCGTGGCCGACGAGGAGTTCGGCGTACCTGGCGTGGCGGACGCCCATGGACTGGCCACATCCATGGCCGACGAGAAGGCAGGCGCTTCGTCGACGTGGCAGTCGCAGATGACGAAGCTTGGCGTGGTGCGTCGGGCGGAAAAGCTTGGCGTGGCGTGTCCTGGCAGCGTGGGTCTTGGTCTTGGCAGCGTGGGTCTTGGTGTTGGCCTTGGCAGTCTTGGTGTTGGTCTTGGTAGTCTTGGTGTTGGTCTTGGCAGTCTTGGTGTTGGTCTTGGCAGTCTTGGTCTTGGCAGTCTTGGTCTTTGGGTGGTGTGTCTTGGCGTGGTGTGTCTTGGACTTGGCGTGGTGTGTCTTGGACTTGGCGTGAGGGGTCTTGGACTTGGCGTGAGGGGTCTTGGACTTGGCGTGAGGGGTCTTGGTCTTGGCGTGAGGGGTCTTGGTCTTGGCGTGAGGGGTCTTGGTCTTGGCGTGAGGGGTCTTGGTCTTGGCGTGAGGGGTCTTGGACTTGGCTTGAGGGGTCTTGGACTTGGCTTGAGGGGTCTTGGACTTGGTCTTGGCTTGAGGGGTCTTGGACTTGGTCTTGGCTTGAGGGGTCTTGGCGTCGTGGAGCTGCGACTGGCGGCACTTGGCGTCGTGGAGCTGCGACTGGCGGCACTTGGCGTCGTTGAGCTGCGACTGGCGGCACTTGGCGTCGTGAAGCTGCGACTGGCGGCACTTGGCGTCGTGAAGCTGCGACTGGCGGCACTTGGCGTCGTGAAGCTGCGACTGGCGGCACTTGGCGTCGTGAAGCTGCGACTGGCGGCACTTGGCGTCGTGAAGCTGCGACTGGCGGCACTTGGCGTCGTGAAGCTGCGACTGGCGGCACTTGGCGGCGTGGAGCAGGTAGCGGAACTTGGCGTGGAGCTGCGACAGGTCCCTGGCGTGGAGCAGGTACTGGTGGCGCTTGGTGGCGTGGAGCAGGTAGCGGAACTTGGCATGGAGCTGCGACAGGTGCCTGGCGTGGAGCAGGTACTGGTGGCGCTTGGCGTGGTGGAGCTTGGCGTGGAGCTGGGCGTGGAGCAGGTGGAGGTGGCCTAGCTGGAGGCTGTGGCTTGGCAGGTCGAAAGACTGGTGGTGGGGGCCGTGCTGGTGGCTGTGGCTTGGCAGGTCGAAAGACAGGTGGTGGTGGCCGAGCTGGAGGCTGTGGCTTGGCATGGCGATGCCACCCCACCTGAACATTTCCCAGCCCTAGCCCCCCCCTCAAGGAGCGGATCCCAGACGCGCTCCCCGCGGTCTGGAACCATCTTTTGGGGTGGGTGGAGGGAGATCAGGAGGGGGGCTAAATCCTCCCCTCTAAACTGTCCAAAATGTCTTTCCTTCCCCCCCACCTGGGCTTTTGTGGGTGGATAAAAAGAAACATTTTGTGACGGGGGCGGGGTTTGAGTCTTGGGGGGCGGGGCATGAAAACTGGGTGACTGTGATTGACAGGATCTAATTTGTAAAAACATGTCCTGATAATGTCTTATCATGTTTTTACAGTCTTTTGCTGGAGGTGAGTGATCAAAACAAAAAGTATTGAAAAAAAAATCCTGGTCTGTGACGTCATCAGGGCGAAGCCGGGCTGGCTGCTGCTTGCTTCCGCCTGGAGGGGGAGGGGCTTGTGGGAGCGGCGTGTCCTGCCGGCTCGCGGAAGTCTTTCCTCGTCCTTGGCGACGCTTCCGGGACGGGAACGACGCGCCGATCGGCACCAGCTTGCCTCCATTCCCCCACATCATCCCCCTGCGCTCCCTGGGGGAAAAGCGCAGCGTCTCGGTCTCCATGGCGTGCAGCACCTCCCACGAAGCCTCATCCAAACTGTCCACTTTTCTTGCGGGACAATTTTTTTGCTGGCGACATACTGTCAGGACGTGCGCGTGCGAGACGTGAATTTAAATACATTTTAATTCAAACTAAAAAAAAGTACAAACAAAAGGCGCTCACAGTGGAGGTAAAAACTTGACTATGACAAAACAAAAAACTTGCACAAAGGCAGAACTAGGACATAAAACAAACTTGCAAACTAAGGCTTGAATAAAGAAAACTTACTTGGAACCAGAACAGGACATGAAAAAGAACAGCATGGATCATGAGCATGAACAGAGTGGCAGGAGTGAATGTGATGTCGCCAGGACGAACAACAGAAACAGAAAAGCTTATATAGTGACATGATCAGTGAAAACAGGTGCGTGACTCTAACCGTGAACAGGTGCGTGACATGACGATGTGAACCAGGTGAAACTAATGGTTGCTATGGTGACAAATAAAAGAGCACAAAAAGTCCAAAACCAAATCCGAACATGACTAAAACAAAACATAATCACAGACATGACATAAATAATGTTAATGAGATTAATCCTTAATAAAATTCCCTTCAAGAAAAAAGTACTTTTTTAATTAAAAAAAAGCCTTTTACCCAAAAATGCATTACTCATTTAAAAAAGGACAAAGCAGGATTTGCTCAAAAAAAAAAAGACCAAGCCTGAGTTTAAGTGGAAATTGATTGATGAGTATATGAAACTAAATTAAATCATAAATTATGTTGGAAACCGCAGATTGAATATATAAAAGGGAAAAATATCCTAATCCATTGCTATTCTTTATAAAGTAAGATTGATTGATTGATTGATTGAAACTTTTATTAGTAGATTGCACAGTACAGTACATATTCCGTACAATTGACCACTAAATGGTAACACCCGAATAAGTTTTTCAACTTGTTTAAGTCGGGGTCCACGTTAATCAATTCATGGTAAAACACATGCTGAATGGTAAGACACAGGCTGAATAAGAAATGTCTGCATATGTTATATTATTACATATGTTATATTATTATTTTCTTTTTCCCTATTTAACATATCGTGTTGAAGTTTGGGGAAATGTTTATGAAACAAACACAGACCCAATAATTAAACTTCAAAAAAAGGGTAATTAGAATAATACACAGAGCGTGCTACTATGAACCTACCAATCCATTATTCATAAGTTCTAATGTGTTAACATTTTCAGATGTTGTGTTTTTAAAAACTATGGAAATTGTGTTTCAAGTAAAGAACAACAGACTTCCAGCTTGTATTCTTAGGTTATTTAAATTAAGAGGAGAAAACTATAATTTACGGTGGGAGATTTATTTTTGAAATATGTAAAGTAAGAACGAATATAAAATACAAATGTATTTCAGTTTTAGGAGTTAAATGGTGGAACAAGCTCAATGATGAGTTCAAGACATGTAGTTCTTTGTTAAGGTTTAAGAAAGCCTTGAAAGATGAAATAATGGAAAATTATAAAATATAGTAACGATTACTTTCATCTACCGGTATTAGTATAGTACCGCGATACTAATGAATCATTTTCGGTACTATACCTTCTCTGAAACGTACCGGTCCCCCACCCCCCCTCACCCGCGTCAAAGTCACGTCATGTCATTGCTGGTTTACGAGCAGACAAGCATGTTCGGCAGCGCACAATCACAGAGTACTTACAAGCAGACACAGTGTGTAGACAGAAAAGGGAGAACGGACGCATTTTGGCTGAAAAACTAACGATAAAGGTGAAGTTATAACACTGAAACACCCTCAGGAAGAGTTGCTTTAAGACATGGCTAGCTAGCTAGCTAGCGGCTAAAGTCCAGCCCCAGTCTGCAGTGTCTTAGCGACTTCTAAATCACTAATCCTGGTCTCTATGGCGACAAATAAAGTAAGTTTCTTACAAGTATCATCCCTGCAGGACGAGGAATAGCTAAACATGCTTCACTACACACCGTAGCTCACCGGCATCAAAATGTAAACAAACGCCATTGGTGGATCTACACCTGACATCCACTGTAATGATACCAAGTACAGGCACGTATCTAGTCAATACTAATATAATTACGTCGATATTTTTTGGCATCACACCATCTTCTTTCGTTTTTTTAAATATATATTATGTTTATAAACTCAGGAAATATGTCCCTGGACACATGAGGACTTTGAATATGACCAATGTATGATCCTGTAACGACTTGGTATCAGATTGATACCCAAATTTGTGGTACCA
Organism: Entelurus aequoreus; assembly: GCF_033978785.1. NCBI lineage: Eukaryota > Metazoa > Chordata > Actinopteri > Syngnathiformes > Syngnathidae > Entelurus > Entelurus aequoreus. Next base: position 18,764,109 of record NC_084744.1, on the reverse strand, counting down.
TCCAAAACTAATGTAAAGTATCAAACAACAGAAGAATAAATGATTATTACATTTTAACAGAAGTGTAGATAGAACATGCTAAAAGAGAAAGTAAGCAGATATTAACAGTAAATGAACGAGTAGATTAATAATTCATTTTCTACCGCTTGTCCCTAATAATGTTGACAAAATAATAGAATGAGAAATGACACAATATGTTACTCCATATGTCAGCAGCTAAATTTGAAGCCGTTGTTTGTTTACTCACTACTAAAAGACAAGTTGTCTTGTATGTTCACTATTTTATTTAAGGACTTAACTGCAATAAGAAACATATGTTTAATGTACCCTAAGATTTTTTGTTAAAATAAAGCCAATAATGCAATTTTTTTGTGGTCCCCTTTATTTAGAAAAGTACCGAAAAGTATCAAAATAATTTTAGTACCGGTACCGTTACCAAAATATTGGTATCGGGACAACACTACTTTCATCCCATTGATTTTTTTTAACGTTGATGTTCCAGGCAATCTACTTTTCAGTGAATGTATAGGACAGGCAAATATAAGCCTTGGCTTCAGCCTATTCCTTTTTCAGTCATTATTTTTATTGTTGTGCGTGTATGTGTATGACTGTTAATATGAATAATCTGTGCTGTTAAATTGATCACACAAAATGGTTGATTATAGGACCGAAATAATTTAATTTCATTTCCAGTATCCTAACCAGACACTGAAAATTGGCACTGAAAGTGTGAAAAATAAAACCGAGGTATTAATACTGTGACATTTGCTCTACAGTTGCACCGCTGTGCGTGGTTATACAATAAATGGTAGCGCTTCTGATTTTGAAACTTCTCTTTTTGGTAAATGTCATTACTTTTGTTTTTGTGGCATTTAAAAAGCCGGTGTGTGCTCGAGAACGCCCGGGCCTTGCCTGCTTACGGCGCATAGAACTCGCCAGGGGATAAGTGGCAAATAATTTCTGCCAAGTAAAAAGTACATAACATTCCTTTTTTTTTTTTTTTTGTCCCACTCAGATTTTCTCTCTTTTTCTGCTGCTCTTCTTCTTTAAACAGAAAAAAACATAGGACTATTATGACTATTTTAAACACTATTTAGTATTTGATTTTTCTTCTGTCCAATCTGTTTAATTGATTTTTGTCATTAAACATCCAACTTTTCGTTAAGTGCTATATCTGACAATGCACTTACTTCCTCTTGTACACTTATTTCCTTGGCTCATGTTCTAAGTCAGGGGTGTCAAAGATACGGCCCGCGGGCTGGATCGGGCCCGTGAATAGGTTTTATTCGGCCCGCGGGATGAGTTAGCTAAGTATAAAAATGAGCAGAAATGTTTTAATAAAAGAAACTGTTGTTCTAAATGTGTCCACTAGATGTCGCAATAGCAATTCTTGTATCTTTGTAGATTATGCTACATATGTAAAAAAATAAAATAAAACACATATTAGTGCACCAGTCGAGGGAAATTAGCAAACTACATAAATAACATCCTGTAATTTGATTTTGAAATGTACTTTTTTATCTTGATAGATTGAAAATTCACACCAATTATCACATAATTTATTCAGAAAGTATAAATAACGACACATAAAGATAGAATACTATTAACTGCGACATGTAAGTGTAAAAAAAAAACAACAACATTATGATTTGTACATTTTTCAGAATGTGCTTGTTCTATTTTTAAACAAAGAAAACAATCTGAAGTTGTCTTTATTTTTAAGTTATCGTGCCGTGATTTCACCAGTCCGGCCCACTTGGGAGTAGATTTTTCTCCATGTGGCCCCCGATCTAAAATGTTAACACCTCTCCCTCACTTCTGTACATTTTCACTTTATTGCAATAAAGTAAAAAAAAAAAAAAAAAAGAGCAGAAAATGAGACTATCCACATGTACACACTGAGTTTGTTTTAAGAGGAATGTTTTGAAACATCCAAGAAAGACCAACAGAAATAAGTTTTTGCGTCTACAGTAACGGCTTATTTTGTTCTTGTACTAGAAAAAAAGCACAACGTGAGTCACCGTGTGAGCTTCTTTGTTTGGACACGCCATTCAGAGTTTTTTTAGGCACGGTGTTTGGCCGTATAATAACCAAGACAGTATATACGAAAACTTCTGGTGAAAATTTCCGTTGCGCTAATTATAGTATATTTTGCAACAAAATTCTGTAAATATTCAGTGAATAATTAGACTTGTTCATCAATTTATATAATTAAACTTGTTTATCAATATATTAATGTGTGTTCCTTATTTTACTTTTGTAAATTTAACTGACCAAAAAAAAACAACTAAATATATCATTTTTTCAATCATTACTGTGCATTACTTTTTGTAGAAAATCTGACTAAATTCTCGCGAGAAAAGAGTTCCATCTGATAACATGTGGTACTAAAAATAGTATACGCAATAAACATATTTAAAAATGGGAATCATTATATTTATTTATTCATGCATTCATACACTTATTTTATTTTCATAAATTTAACTGACCAAAAAACACAAAATATGTAAATTATGCAATCATTACAGTGCATTACTTTTTGTAAAATATTCAACTAAATGCATGTAAGTTCAAGTCTCCATTTGATAACATTTGGTGATAAAAATAGTAAATTTTACCACTATAAAAAATAAAATATATGTATATATTTTTTTGTTTTGTTTTTTGAGTCATACATTTTGAGTCATACATTTTGCTTTAAAATGGACACATTCTTCTGGATTTTTTTGTCTGTAAAATTTAGGAAAAAGTGTATAAATGCATAAACAAGTTAGAAGTGTAGTTTTTCACAAAAGACGACTGAAATGTGGCAAAATATTGTACTTTTACCCTGTGCATGTTATCGGATTGAGCCTCTTTTCATGATAATTTAGTTGTATTTTCTACTAAAAGTAATACTCTGTTATAATTGTAAAATCGACACTACTACTAAAACTTTGCCACAAAAACGGATAACATTTAGCGGTTTGTTAGGCGCATTGTTTGGCTGTACTATAACCAAGACAGTATACAGGGCATCCGGAAAGTATTCACAGCGCTTCACTTTTCCCACAATGTTTCTGTGTTACAGCCTTATTCCAAAATGGAATCATTTAGTTTTTGTCCTCAAAATTCTGCAGACAATACCCTATAATGACAAGGTGGGAAATTGTTTTATTTTTTTCATTTGCAAATGTATTTAAAAATCCATGTTCATGCAGCTGATGTAGGCTCCAGCACGCCCCGCGACCCCGAAAGGGACAGGCGGTAGAAAATGGCTGTATGGATGGTTGTTCATAAGTATTCACAGCCTTTGCTTAACACTTTTTTTGATGCAGCTTTGGCAGCAATTACAGCTTCAAGTCTTTTTTTAATATGATGCCACACGCTTGGCACACCTATCTGTGGGCAGTTTTCATCCAGGATGTCTCTATACAATGCTGCATTCATCTCAGTCTAGTCAGGGAGGTGACCAAAAACCCGTTGGGTCAGTCTGTCAGAGCTACAGCATTCCTCTGTGGAGAGAGGAGAACCTTCCAGAAGGACAACGATCTCTGCAGAAATCCACCAATCAGACATGTCTGGTAGAGTGGCCAGACGGAAGCCATTTCTTAGAAAAAAGTTTGCCTAAATGCACCTGAAATACTATTAGACCATGAGAAACAAAATTATCTGGCCCGATGAGACAAATATTGAAATATTTGGCATGAATGTCAGCCTTTATGTTTGGAGGAAACCAGGCACCGCCCATCACCAGGCCAATACCATCCCTACAGTCAGGGCCGGCCCGTGGCATAGGCCGTATAGCAGACCTGGGCATTCTGCGGCCCGCGGGCCGCATCCGGCCCTTTGTGCGTCCCTGTCCGGCCCGCGTGAGGCCAATTATAAATTACAAAATACATTTTTAAAAGTATCTATGTCGAGTGTGCAATACAACGGTGCTGCTTTTGTTTTGAAAATCGTTATTTGTATTACTTCCGTGTGGACGTATGCGTGATTGTGAGTGAATGTGAACAACTGCAATTACAAAATAAAGTTGAAAAAACATCTATGTCCTGCGCGCAATACAACTGTGCTGCTTTTATTTTGAAAAGTATTATTTATGGGCGTGTGTCCGTGTGTAACCTGCGAGTGAAGGTGCACATGCAGCGACAAGTAATGCACGGTTTACACCCGAGACGCCAAAAAGAGAAAAGTTGATGAGGAATGCCGTGTTTTCAACAAGACATGAACTGCAAAGCAACGTCCCCTCACCTAAGGTGCGTGCCTGCGCAATTGCGCACTGCTCAAGCGTCCGCTGCGCGCAGCAAGTATATGCCGCGCACCAAATCAAATCCCATCTGAATTATAAACAAAATAAACATATTTATTCTATGGAATTTTGCAATGCAACTTTGAGTGACAGTGACAACAAGCGGCCCTAATGGTGTTCGTCAACACCGTTCAATTGAACACCGTTCAATTATTGTAACGTCTATCGAGATGCTTCGAGGACAGGAATTATATCGATCACTTTATTGAACAAAACTGTTTATATTCGGACATAACCACACCAAAAACATGAGTAAAACAATTCTATCTCGAAAAACTAGTCATTTTCTGCCGTACAAACCAGGCCAAAACCAACTTGTCATCTGTCACCAACACGCATAGCACTAAACCACTGGTGCGTTTAAGGCCACACAAAAAGTCGGACAACTCAAACACCACACAAAGTTACACTATGACTCCTCAGTCATACGTGTGCTTATTTTACTGTCATTTATTATTAATGTTAATTTATATATATTAGTCATGGAATGCTGTTACACACACTATGTTGAAGTTTTACTATTATTATTATTATTATTATTATTTATCTTACGGTATATATCAAAAATAATATTGAGCAAAATTTAATTGAAATATTGTCGATGTGGCCCTCCAGCAGTGCTCGGGTAGCTCATGCGGCCCCCGGTAAAAATTAATTGCCCACCCCTGCCGTATAGGCAAATGCTAAGGGTGCCGTCCATCAGGGGGCGCCACGCCAGTGCCACAAATGTTGGAGAAAAAAAAAAAAAAAAAAAAAAAGTTGGTACTATTATTTCTAAATACAAAAAATAATCCCACGTTAATTAAAATGCAAAGTAAAGCCTATTTAATAGAAATATTATTTGTTACATCATTAATTTGAGCACTGCTGTGATACTTGGTCAACAGCCATACAGGTCACACTGAGGGTGTACGTACAAGCAACTTTAACACTGTTACAAATATGCGCCACACTGTGAACCCACACCAAACAAGAATGACAAACAGATTTCGGGAGAACATCCGCACCGTAACACAACATAAACACAACAGAACAAATACCCAGAAACCCTTGCAGCACTAACTCTTCCGGGACGCTACAATATACACCCCCCGCTACCCCCAACCCCGCCCACCTCAACCTCCTCATGCTCTCTCAGGGAGAGCATGTCCCAAATTCCAAGCTGCTGTTTTGAGGCATGTTAAAAAAAAGAATGCACTTTGTGACTTCAATAATGAAATATGGCAGTGCCATGTTGGCATTTTTTTTCCATAACTAGAGTTGATTTGTTTTGGAAAACATTGTTACATTAATAATAATAATAATAATAGATTGTATTTGTAAAAAGCACTTTACATTGAGTAAACAACCTCAAAGTGCTACAGTGTATTAAAAAAAATAAAAATACAAAGATAATAAAAAATAATTACAAATAAAAACTAGAACAGCCAAATAGCTAAAACTAGTATGCATATATCTAAAAAAATAATAATAATAATAATAGATTGTATTTGTAAAAAGCACTTTACATTGAGTAAACAACTTCAAAGTGCTACAGTGTATTAAAAAAAAGAAAAAGAAAAAGAAAAAGATAATAAAAAATAATTTAAAATAAAAACTAGAACAGCCAAATAGCTAAAACTAGTATGCATACAGTATATCTAAAAAAAATAATAATAATAATAATAGATTGTATTTGTAAAAAGCACTTTACATTGAGTAAACAACCTCAAAGTGCTACAGTGTATTAAAAAAAATGTAAATAAAAAGATAATAAAAAATAATTTAAAATAAAAACTAGAACAGCCAAATAGCTAAAACTAGTATGCATATATCTAAAAAAAAAGAGGCTTTTTAAAAAAGAAGGTTTTTTAAGCCTTTTTTAAAATGCATCCACAGTCTGTGGTGCCCTCAGGTGGTCAGGGAGAGCATTCCACAGACTGGGAGCGGCGGAGCAGAAAGCCCGGTCTCTCATTGTTCGTAGCTTTGTCCTCGGAGGTTGGAGGAAGTTAGTCTGTCCGGAGCGGAGGTGTCGTGTGGAGGATTTGGGGGTGAGTAGTTCTTTGAGGTAGAGGGGGGCATTTCCATGGAGGCACTGGTGGGTTAGTAGGGAGACTTTGAATTCAATCCTGAGTGGAACAGGAAGCCAGTGAAGGGATTGGAGAGTTGGTGTGATATGGTCATATTTCCGCACTCTCATCAGGATCCTAGCAGCACTATTCTGTATGTATTGCAGCTTCTGGATGTTCTTGCTGGGGATCCCGTCAAGAAGTGCGTTGCAGTAGTCATTGTTTAATACATCCAGCGAGGCATCACAACAAAATTAGGCATAATTGTATAATGTGTTAATTCCACGACTCTATATATAGGTATCGGTTGATATCAGACTCTGTAATTAAGAGTTGGACAATATCGGAATATCGGATATCGGCAAAAAAGCCATTACCGGACATCTCTACTTCTTATCATTGTGTAGTTTTAAGCACGTTTGTCATAGAAACGTCAAAGCACATCAAATGCAACGAAGCTCAGCACATCAGAAGTGTCTCACTATTGACCTGTGTCTTAATGAGCTCACCTGTGAGGCAAATATGAAGAGCGGGGAACCCCCCCCCCCCCCCCCCCCCCATGGTGCCTGGCTTGGTTCCTGCTGAGCACAGAGTCCACTGGACTTCTTGACTCAAAGCCAGCATGATTAAAGTAAAAGCGTCAACATGCCTGCTTTTCACCCACTCTGCAGTTCTACGGCTTTCCCCCGCTCGACTAATGAGACGTTTACCTCACAGGTGTACAGCGCTCATTACAGCATGAACATCAACGGGGAGGTGAGGGAAGGCTCCGTGGAAATCGATTCCGACGACAACGTGGAGAGGTTCAAAACCGGCAGCGGAGACGAGGAGGCCGTGGAGATCCGTGACTTTCAGAGTGTGAGTGAATCTGTCCTTTATTTTGAAAAGGTTCAGCCTCCGTGTGTGTTTTTTCGCAGAGCCGTGAGTGTAAACATGGCATGTCTGTGATTTGGCGCAGGGAATAACTGCGATCCGATTCTTCGGGGGAGACAAGTGTTATATAAAATCCCAACTCAAAGGCATCCTTCCGCACATGGGAGCCGACAACAAAGAGGCACTGATGTCTGACCTGGTAGACGCGCAACCCTTTCTACTAAATGTCACCATTTCACAGCTTTATCTGCCACCTTTTTTTTTTTTTTTTGCTCCAAATGCGTATTTCCAGGGAGTTTTTTTTTTTCTCTCTGTTTGTCCTGCCAGGCTGATGAAGACATGCCAGTGAGGTTTGATGCCGAGTTCCTCATCTGGGTTTCTTCAGAGCAGCCGCTGAAGGACACGGCTTTCTTGAACCACAAGATTCTGGCGCTTTGCGGGGAACTTCCTATTTACTGGCTCCAACCTCTCATTCCCAAAGGTTTGATGTCTTTTTTTTTCCTTCTTCCTCTTTTTCTTAGAATAAATTGATTCAAAGCTTTCCAAAGTCTGGGACTAACTGACCTGATATTAGCGAGTTTTGGTCCATTTCAAATATCTTTCATAGTTTATTCTAGCAGCGGCACCGTATTGAGGGCAACTAGATCCCAAGTAGGACACTGTTATTTTATATTTAATACAGAGTAATGTGTTCAACTGTATCCATTTTTTGCTGCTTGTCCTTTTTGGAGTCGCCAGGGTATGGAGCCTGTCCCAGCTGCGCTCGGGTGGAAGTCAAGTCACCACCTCATCACGGGGCCAAGACAGACAGGCAACCATTCACACCCACATTCAGACATTAGGGCCAATTTTAGTGTTGCTAATTCAAATTAACGTAGAAAATCAGATTAGTGTCTTGAAGTTAAAGTTAAAGTACCACTGATAGTCACACATACACTAGGTGTGGTGAAATTACTCTCTGCATTTGACCCATCCTCTTGTTGAGCTTCAACTCTTCTGGGAAGGCTGTCCACAAGGTTGCGGAGTGTGTTGATAGGAATTTTCCACCATTCTTCCAAAAGCGCATTGGTGAAGTCACACACTGATGTTGGTCGAGAAGGCCTGGCTCTCAGTCTCCGTTCTAATTCATCCCAAAGGTGTTCTATCGGGTTCAGGTCAGGACTCTGTGCAGGCCAGTCAAGTTCATCCACACCAGACTATGTCATCCATGTCTTTATGGACCTTGCTTTGTGCACTGGTGCACAGTCATGTTGGAAGAGGAAGGGGCCCGCTCCAAACTGTTCCCACAAGGTTGGGAGCATGGAATTGTCCAAAATGTTTTGGTATCCTGGAGCATTCAAAGTGAATTTCACTGGAACTAAGGGGCCAAGCCCAACTCCTGAAAAACAACTCCACACCATAATTCCTCCTCCACCAAATCTCACACTCAGCACAATGCAGTCCGAAATGTACCGTTCTCCTGGCAACCTCCAAACCCAGACTCGTCCATCAGATTGCCAGATGAAAAAGTGTGATTCATCACTCCAGAGAACGCGTCTCCACTGCTCTAGAGTTCAGTGGCGACGTGCTTTACACCACTGCACCCCACGCTTTGCATTGGACTTGGTGATGTATGGCTTAGATGCAGCTGCTCGGCCATGGAAACCCATTCCATGAAGCTCTCTGCGTACTGTACGTGGGCTAATTGGAAGGCCACATGAAGTTTGGAGCTCTGTAGCAACTGACTGTGCAGAAAGTCTTTGCACTATGCGCTTCAGCAAACCGCTGACCCCTCTCTGTCAGTTTACGTGGCCTACCACGTCGTGGCTGAGTTACTGTTGTTCCCAAACTCTTCCATTTTCTCATAATAAGGCAGACAGTTGACTTTGGAATATTTAGGAGCGAGGGAATTTCACGACTGGATTTGTTGCACAGGTGGCATCCTATGACAGTTCCACGCTGGAAATCACTGAGCTCCTGAGAGCGGCCCATTCTTTCACAACTGTTTGTAAAAACAGTCTCCATGACTAAGTGCTTCATTTTATACACCTGTGGCCGAGCCAAGTGATTAGGACACCTGATTCTGATCATTTGATGGCTGGCCAAATACGTTTGGCAATATAGTGTATTACAATATTATTGGCGATGTGTGTCAATATCATTTTTCTGCATTTCACCTCTATTATAAATATGACCATGAAGGACTGGTGCTTTGTATGCTCAATAATTGTTTGTTGAAAAAGTTACATTTAATAATGAATGATTTTTACTATCTGTTTTGCAGTTTTGCAGTATGTAGGCTGCAGTATGTATGTTGGTGATGCCTAACTAGATTGTTTTCCATTGAAAACTTTGACTTGTTTATTGCAATATCTGCTGCGACTGCCTCGCTAATGCTATATGTCGACACACTTGTGAAAAGTCACAAAATTGAGGAAAACACATGTGAACATCTGTCAAAGGCTGGTGTATTGTATTAAAAAAGAATGATGTTGAAATATGCAAGGCGGCTTCATATCACTGCTGCTAATTGAATAATTCAGCACGTCTGAGGAGGTTGCAGCCTACGTAGGATTGCACTCGGGAGGACACGACAGGCGTCTTGTGCGCACTGACCCAATACTCTGCCTCTTGCGGCTGCACCGACAGATGGGGAGAGGAGGAAGCGGCGGAGTAGGAGGGACGCTCGGCGGACCAAGCGGCAGTCCCAGGTGGAGGTGTTGGAGGTGGCGGAAAAGGAAGATGTCTCCAGGTTAGAGGAAGGAGCAGAGGAGGGGCCTCGGTCCGATGTGGGCTCGGGATTCAACCCTGAGAATCCCTATCATGTGAGTAGAATACGTTGAAGTCTAAACAAGCCTTCAAAGCTGGTGAATTTTTTATGAGCCATCAAAGGCCTGCAGCAACCCTTGAAAGCAACATCACAACTTCTCCCTTTTACTGATGACTACTTCATGCGCGGTAGCAAGAACATTTCAATGGTGTGTCCCAACGGTTAAAATGGAAAGATTACGATGAGTCGGTTGGACGGATGACAATGGAATGGATGGATGGGCTGACAAGTGATTTGTAAGACAGATGGACACAAGCTGGTCTGACAGACAGAACGATGGTCAGTTTATAGGATGGACTGCTAATTAATTTTAGGGAATAAATACATGGAATTTTGAGTCTGTAATCCAGTTAAAGGATGGATGAACAAATGTATGGATAGGACAATAGATAAAGTCATAGGTTATAGGACAAATGACTGATAGCTGGATTGATAGTTAGACGGATGATTTATTAATAGATGGACAAACAATTTTTGGTAGGGTGGAAAGCTTATAAATGATGGGTGAATGCATGGATTGATAGAAAGACAATATGTACAGTCGTGGTCAAAAGTTTACATACACTTGTAAAGAACATAATGTCATGGCTGTTTTGAGTTTCCAATCATTTCTACAACTCTTATTTTTTTTGCGATAGAGTGATTGGAGCACATACTTATTTGTCACAAAAAACATTCATGAAGTTTGGTTCTTTTATGAATTTATTATGGGTCTACTGAAAATGCGACCAAATCTGTTGGGTCAAAAGTATACATACAGCTATGTTAATATTTGGTTACATCTTCCTTGGCAAGTTTCCCTGCAATAAGGCGCTTTTGGTAGCCATCCACAAGCTTCTGGCAAGCTTCTGGTTGAATTTTTGACCACTCCTCTTGACAAAATTGGTGCAAAATTGGTGCAGTTCAGCTAAATTTCAGCTCATTTTTTGTTTCATCTGACCACAGGACTTTCCTCCAGAAGGTCTTATCACTGTCCATGTGATGTCAGATGAAAAAAAAAAAGAGCTGTTTGGCCACAATACCCAGCAATATGTTTGGAGGAGAAAAGGTGATGCCTTTAATCCCAGGAACACCAGACCTACTGTCAAGCATGGTGGTGGTAGTATTATGCTCTGGGCCTGTTTTGCTGCCGATGGAACTGGTGCTTTACAGAGAGTAAATGGGACAATGAAAAAGGAGGATTACCTCCAAAATCTTCAGGACACCCAAAATTCATCAGCCCGGAGGTTGGGTTTTGAGCGCAGTTGGGTGTTCCAACAGGACAATGACCCCAAACACATGTCAAAAGTGGTAAAGAAATGGCTAAATCAGGCTAGAATTAAGGTTTTAGAATGGCCTTCCCAAAGTCCTGACTTAAACGTGTGGACAATGCTGAAGAAATGTCAGAAAACCAACACATTACACTGAACTGCACCCATTTTGTCAAGAGGAGTGGTCAAAAATTCAAGCAGAAGCTTGCCAGAAGCTTGTGGATGGCTACCAAAAGCGCCTTATTGCAGTGAAACTTGCCAAGGGACATGTAACCAAATATTAACATTGCTGTATGTATACTTTTGACCCAGCAGATTTGGTCACATTTTCAGTTGACCCATAATACATTCAAAAAGAACCAAACTTCATTAATGTTTTTTGTGACCAACAAGTATGTGCTCCAATCACTCTATCACAAAAAAATAAGAGTTGTGGAAATTATTGGAAACTCAAGACAGCCATGACATTATGTTCTTTACAAGTGTACAACTTTTGACCACGACTGTACTTAGATTAAACAGTAAATAGATGTATTGACAATAGGTTAGTAGGACAGATGAATGGATGTAGGACACAGATAGAATTCATGGCAGGACGATACGTTAAGAGGATGGACGCACACTAGATGATAATGGTGGGTGGATGGACAGGCAGACAATAAACACATACACCAGATACACAGACATAGAGAGATGGCAATAGATTCAATGGATCCAAGATGGATATTTGATTGAAAGATAGATGGATGGATGACAGGCGACAAGGAGGTAGGACAGACAGTAAATTGATGGAAGAAGGGGGGAAAGATGCAGGTCAGTAGAACGGACAGCTAAGAGGTAGATAGGTGGATGGATGATAGTAAGGTAACCGGATTGATGGCTAGAAAAAAATATACAGGACTGGCTGGAAAGATGAGATTGGTACAACTAACGACCCACAGAAAATCGGTGGATTGTTGCAAAACCAATGGACAAGCTTGAAACACGGCAGGTAGATTGGTGGATGGATGGAAGGAATGATGATGGAGCAATTGGACCGAAGGACAATAAGGAAGTAAGTAAGATTGACAAACGGACAATATATAGTTAGATCATGATGGATACATGGATGATCTGTCTGTAGGATGGACGGACAGATGATGGGACAATACATTGGCAAGAGAGATGATAATGACTGGATTGACATTAGGATGGATTGATGAATGGTGGACAATAGATTGGTCGGACAAATGGACGATGGATGTTAGGTGGATAGAACGGACAGCAATGATGAATGGATGGGTGGAAGATGCAAGGACGAATGTTAGGTTTTCATATGGATGGATGAAGCATGTGTGAACAATACATGAATGGAGGGATAATAGACAGACAATAGGTTGGTAGGAGAAATGGCTGGACAGACATTACGTCTGCAGGACGGACATTGGATGGATGGATAGGTAAATGGAAGAACAATAACATGGACGGTGGCTGGATTGATGGAAGACTGGACAATAGCTTATGGATGGATGGATGGATGGATGGATGGATGGATGGATGCAGACCGACAGCTACAAAGAGAGATACAGTCGTGGTCAAAAGTTTACATACACTTGTAAAGAACATACCAGATTTGGTCACATTTTCAGTAGACCCATGATAAATTCATAAAAGACACAAACTTCATGGATGTTTTTTGTGACCGACAAGTATGTGCTCCAATCACTCTATCACAAAAAAATAAGAGTTGTAGAAATGATTGGAAACTCAAGACACCCATGACATTATGTCCCACACAAGTGTATGTAAACTTTTGACCACGACTGTATATATATATATATATATATATATATATATATATATATATATATATATATATATATATATAGTACATTGGTTCCAAAGAGTTAATAGCATCCAGGAGTTACATGAAGTACTTACAGACTAAACGGACTTCTTACTTCGTGGCAATAATTACAGGTCGCCCGGGCAAATGCTGCCGTTCCAAGTCAATAAAATTCTTAAAGTGGGGAAAAACTCCCATAGCTCATAAAAATGCATATTGCCTAAGAGAACCCCAGTCACGGGTTCAGGCGGATGAGAGGAGGGGAGAGTGTGTTTTTTTTTTTTTCTTGAGATGATCTGAATTGCAAATGAGCATGAATTTTCAAAAAGATCGCTCATCAAAATTAATATTGCTTGAAAAAACTGCAGCGCGGCGGAGGCGCCGGTGAAGAGAACGCCATGACCTTTGACTCCATGCTGGACCACCAGGGGATCTGCTGCTCCGAATGCCAGCGCAGCTACACACACTGTCAGAGAATATGCGAGCCTCTGCGCGGCCATTGGCCCTGGCCGTACAACTACAGAGGATGCCAGGTGGCTTGCAGAGTCATCATGCCCTGTCGCTGGTGGGTCGCACGCATTTTAGGTATCGTGTAGGAGTGCACGCAACACTTTTGTGTTTTTTTTGTCTACAGAAGACCCTAAACTTTTAGCTTGTGTGCAGCTAGACTTTCCTTATGGAGTTGACTTACTAAACTAGCATGACATGGAGAAGTGAGAAAAACTGGCTTCGTAGTTGTGTGAATGCTGAGAGACAAAAATTTGTACTTACAAAACTTATTGTGTAGCCACTGTGCGCCCCCTGTGGGCTGAGTTTAAAAGTGCTTTGAAAGACGTGATATCATTAATTTAATACAGATTTTCAACCAATGTGACTTAAACTTTACGCACATGTGTTTGGCGTCCTATAAAGGTATATTTACCAAATTTTGCGATGACTTGGCTAACACCCTAAAGTTATAGTATCTGCTTTGTAGAGCGCAGTGAAATGTGTGAGGCACCTTTTTATAAATGTTGCCCTGAAAACTGTAAGGAGTTAAGCAAAGTTAAGTTGCATTGCTACGTTGCTTGCTTAGAATGGCCTTCCCAAAGTCCTGACTTAAACGTGTGGACAATGCTGAAGAAACAAGTCCATGTCAGAAAACCAACACATTTTGCTGAACTGCACCAATTTTGTCAAGAGGAGTGGTCAAAAATTCAACCAGAAACTTGTGGATGGCTACCAAAAGCGCCTTATTGCAGTGAAACTTGCCAAGGGACCAAATATTAACATTGCCGTATGAACACTTCTGACCCAGCAGATTTGGTCACATTTTCAGTAGACCCATAATAAATTCATAAAAGAACTAAACTTCATGAATGTTTTTTGTGACCAACAAGTAGGTGCTCCAATCACTCTATCACAAAATGGGACTTCAACTTTACGCACATGTGTCTGGCGGTCCCCTAAAGGTATACGTACCAAATTTTGCGATGACTTGGCTAACACCATAAAGTTATAGTATTTTCTTTGTAGAGCGCAATGAAATGTGTGAGGCACCTTTTTTTTAATAAATGTTGCCCTGAAAACCGTAAGGGAACCGTAAGTTTGCAAAGTTAAGTTGTAAAAAAGAAAAAAAAAAAAAAAAAAAAAAAGAATGGCCTTCCCAAAGTCCTGACTCAAACGTGTGGACAATGCTGAAGAAACAAGTCCATGTCAGAAAACCAACAAATTTAGCTGAACTGCACCAATTTTGTCAAGAGGAGTGGTCAGAAATTCAACCAGAAGCTTGCCAGAAGCTTGTGGATGGCTACCAAAAGCGCCTTATTGCAGTGAAACTTGCCAAGGGACCAAATATTAACATTGCCGTATGAATACTTTTGACCCAGCAGATTTGGTCACATTTTCAGTAGACCCATAATAAATTCATAAAAGAACCAAACTTCATGAATGTTTTTTGTGACCAACAGGTATGTGCTCCATCTATCACAAAATGTGACTCCAACTTTACGCACGTGTTTGGCGGTCCCCTAAAGGTATATGTACCAAATTTTGCGATGACTTAGCTAACACCCTAAAGTTATAGTATTTTCTTTGTAGAGCGCAGTGAAATGTGTGAGGCACCTTTTTTTTTTTATAAATGTTGCCCTGAAAACCGTAAGGGAACTGTAAGTTTGCAAAGTTAAGTTGTATTGCTATGTCGCTTGCTTAGAATGGCCTTCCCAAAGTCCTGACTTAAATTTGTGGACAATGCTGAAGAAACAAGTCCATGTCAGAAAACCAAAAAATGTAGCTGAACTGCACCAATTTTGTCAAGAGGAGTGGTCAAAAATTCAACCAGAAGCTTGTGGATGGCTACCAAAAGCGCCTTATTGCAGTGAAACTTGCCAAGGGACATGTAACCAAATATTAACATTGCCGTGTGTTGCCCTGAAAACCGTAAGGGAACCGTAAGTTTGCAGAGGTGGGCATTTTGGCACTTCAATTAGCATTGAAGTTAAGCTGTATTGCTACGTTGCTTGGGCATTATTTTTAAAACGTAACCAAAACACAAATAAACAAGCAAAACAATTGAAAAAAAGGATGCCGTTTCGACACTATTTATTTGGGGGAAAATGTTTCGCTGCTGTATAAACTTAAATAGCATGGTCGTATATATACACTTGTAAATCTGTCTGGGTTACGGCATTCGAAGCAATGAGCAGCTAAATGAACTAAAACTATTACAAAGGACATGTGGCACCTCCTCGTCGTTGTGGCCCTAAACTACTGCATGGAGTGTTTATGCCATGAGCCGGCCCTGCAATTGGGCTTACCGAAGGCACATTTAAACTGTCTAGACTCCAACATCACGGCTAGATTTTGGACGTGAAACTTCCAATTCACTATTGTTTCAAATGGATGGCGCTTCAAAAACTCACGTCAAGACAGTAAATGGGAACTGATTAAAAAAAAAATCAGAATTGAGCACTTAGATCTGCACTTTAAATCCAACCTTGCCATTTTTCAATGTGTACAAGGTCTCTCAGCATCCACATATAATTTCAGAGGGAAATGCAATATCTAGCGTTAAACTAATGCAAGTAGTTCTTGTGGCCTACACATTGTCGAGCATAAACAAATATCCCTGTGTATTACTGAGGCTTAATCTACCAGTGCACTCCGGAAGGTATCTGCACATCGTGTACCTTTGGTGAGCGCAGCGACTTCAATAAATTGTAATTTCAGTATACGCCGGCCTTGATGTGTTTTTATTGTGTCACATGTTGTTTCCATGGTTCCACTCAGTGCCCTTGTGAGGAAACTGAAGTGACAGCGAGGTTCGCCGAGACTTCCATTCATTGCTCCCAATGTGTTTGAAGGCAATGCAATTTGTGCACGCTGACATCTGTATTGATGTGAACTAATGTGAGATGAGTGTCGCGGCTATGATGGGAAAATATTTCTATAATAGTGACATTTTGATTAAACCTTGTCCCTTTTTTCTTCTTCTACCCCCACAAAGAGAGGGGAAGAGTGCGTGGATGGTGAGCCACGGCAACTAATGCGATCACAGGCTTTCATTACATTGCGGTTATTTGGGCTTTTTTTTTGACTCCTCTAAATTAAACAAAATAAAAAAAATCTGAAGAAATCTGATTGCGATCTCCAAAGCTATATGCCACCTCTCTAAATAATTGAGAGGAGTCGTGTAGCGATCAGGATGATTTGACACAGTGTGATCCAGGCACATGGAACTACAACAGATGTCAAATTGCATCATATCTGCCAATACGTCGTGGCGCCGCTGAAACTCAGCAGTGTGGGGAAACGACACAAAAGAGATGCTTGTCTCTTCTCCGGGGAGATTTGTGCGAGGTTTTCGCGGGGTAGAGGTGCTTATCACATATGCTGCGCTGATAAGACTTCCTCTGTGCTTCCGTAGGCTATATAATATTAATCCCTCTCCCACGTCTGCACATGCACTTAAAGAAAGGTGACAAGCATGACATATCCAGGACCTCCTGACGGCTCAAGCTGTGGATGTCAGCCGCCAAAAGAGTCCCCCCCAAGTACCCTCCAGTAATGTAAATTTGCAGGGGGAGTCCAATTTCCATCATAACACTGTCACTGCCATGGTCATTAAACTAAATTGTCCTAGCCCGTGTCACAGAGCTCTCTTCAATCGCTGACTTACCTAACAACAACGGTGCATGGCTGACCTGACTGACGGACGTGTGCACGTGAGGGGATGCTGTTTCACACGGAATGTGGCAAAAGACCTGATTCCATTCTCTTAACATTAAAGGTCGGGGTGGAGCTACAGGGGACTGCGAGGGTGCTGCCCGGGGGGCCCGAATCGGAGTGGGGACATGACGGAACCGGGCCCCTTAGATCATGCAAACAGTTCAAGGCTATGTCTACACTAAGCCGGACAACCCCTTAAACAAATAATTATTTAGCCCAGTGGTTCTTAACCTGGGTTCGATCGAACTCTAGGGGTTCGGTGAGTCGGCCTCAGGGGTTCGGCGGAGGTCAAAACACACCCGACTCATCGTGTAAATACAAACTTCTCCCTATCGGCGTATTACGGATACGGCAACAGCTGACTGGTTTGCAGGTGTGTAATTTGTTGTGAGTTTATGCACTGTGTTGGTTTTGTTGTTTGAACAAGGTGATGTTCATGCACGGTTCATTTTATGCTCCAGTAAAAAAAACATGGTAACACTTTAGTATGGGGAACATATTCACCATTAATTAGTTGCTTATTAACATGCAAATTAGTAACATATTGGCTCTTAACTACTCATTATTAAGTACTTATTAATGCCTTATTCGGCATGGCCTTATTATAACCCTAGCCCTCTAACCCTGACCCTAACCCTAACCAAATAACTCTAAATTAAGTCTTTATTACTTAGAATATGTTCCCCTAGTGTCCAAATAACTCTAAATTAAGTATTTGTTACTTATAATATGTTCCCCATACTAAAGTGTTACCAAAAACATATAACTTCGTCTTGAATTTGAAAATATATATATATACACTACCGTTCAAAAGTTTGGGGTCACCCAAACAATTTTGCGGAATAGCCTTCATTTCTAAGAACAAGAATAGACTGTCGAGTTTCAGATGAAAGTTCTCTTTTTCTGGCCATTTTGAGCGGTTAATTGACCCCACAAATGTGATGCTCCAGAAACTCAATCTGCTCAAAGGAAGGTCAGTTTTGTAGCTTCTGTAACGAGCTAAACTGTTTTCAGATGTGTGAACATGATTGCACAAGGGTTTTCTAATCATCAATTAGCCTTCTGAGCCAATGAGCAAACACATTGTACCATTAGAACACTGGAGTGTTAGTTGCTGGATAGTTGCTCTATACACCTATGTAGATATTGCACCAAAAACCAGATATTTGCAGCTAGAATAGTCATTTACCACATTAGCAATGTATAGAGTGTATTTCTTTAAAGTTAAGACTAGTTTAAAGTTATCTTCATTGAAAAGTACAGTGCTTTTCCTTCAAAAATAAGGACATTTCAATGTGACCCCAAACTTTTGAACGGTAGTGTATATATATTTTTCACCAAAGAAGGGTTCGGTGAATGCGCATATGAAACTAGTGGGGTTCGGTACCTCCAACAAGGTTAAGAACCACTGATTTAGCCGTTCCGGCCCCACTAATTCATCGTTTAAGGCCACCCTCCTTGGATAATTGTTTAGCTTTGAATGGACTCATCGATCGTTTACAATCTGAGTACGGAGAGGACGTGACGCCAGAAAGACCGCACCCCACACAGGAAGTAACGTCAGAAAGAACGGGCCACAGCCAGCTTCATAACAACCCTTTCGGTAACTCGGCGGCAACTACTAGAAACGAGGAGGTGAATCATCCAGACATGCCCGTGTTTCTCATTCTTCTACATGTACAGACGCTTGTGGAAATCACACATGAATACCTTAAGAGAAAGCGATCGCAGCTATTTGGGATACAACACTTCTCAGACGGCAAGAAAACTTTCCAATTTCCGGCCAGGTCAGCTGTGATTCTACTTACCGAAAAAGTTTGTCCATTTGTCGAAGGAGAGACAACGAGAGTGCGAGCTCCCGTGGATGTGATTAAAAAAAAGGTAGCGTGTGCTTTGTATTACCTGGCTGTCGAGGGAGACTGTATCATTTATTGTCCACCATGTTTGTCGCAGACTCAACGTCTAGGTCCAAAGTATATAAAGTCACCAAAAACAAATGGACAATGACGGTGAAGGCAAAAAAGTGAGGAGTGTCCTGACCAGATATCTAGATCCCTAGATTGATTGATGTAAAATGTTATTTATCACATTGTTTACTTTCACGTGTCCATTAAAGATTTTATTAATTTATGATGGCTCAGGTGTGATTCCCTACAATAGGGCTCCACAGCACACTGGATTCCAATTAATTGTAATACCACAACACTGGATATTTTTCAGATAAGTTAAATTTAATGTAGGAACTTGCACACAAAGCAACACTGGAGGTGACTATGACGTGCGTATTTTCAGCGCATGCGTATTAGGTTGCGCCGGCGGACGGAGGGTGGGAGGGGGTCTTAAACGCCCATTGTGTGTGTGTGGACAAGGATAAGGTTAGGTGGGATTTACCCTGGATAACCTTAGCCGGCTTAGTGTAGAAGGGGCCTAATTTTAATCACCACCAATAAAAGTGTTATATGTGAAGTCATAGGTTGCACCAGTCAAGATGAGTCATGGGTGCTAAAAACTTTACAAGACTGGCTTCAATGAATAAGTAGGTGTAAAAAAAAAAATGTATAAAATGCGCGAAGAAGAAATTTACAAGTGGATCGACGACATTGTCTCCAAGTGTATTTCGGGTAATATCGACATTAACTGTCCACTAACGTCATCAGCCAACAAAGTACAAGCATAGTGAACATTTTTTCTGCAGTATGAGTGGCAGTTCATATAAACATAAAAGTGGAGCGGCAAAGCACAAAGAAAAGGATACAAGAAACTAAGTGTAGCAATTGTGTAGTTTCTCTCTCTCTCTCTGCAGCATTGAGTTTTCCTTACTGCTCCGACTGGGGCGTGGACTCAGGTCGCCGGCATAAAAAGGAAGGCTGAGCTTTTCCGCACAGGGTTTAAAGGGCCCAATCATGTGCCCCGTTCCCGGCCGGGCTTTGATTGTTTTTGCCACTGATTAGAGTTGCTGTTGTCAGAGTGCAACGATACATTCACAGTATCTGTATTGTTTGGTGGCCGACAGGGGCAAACGAACAGCAACGTCCAAAACACACACAAACCGCTAAATGCACGCAACTTTACAAAACAACACACAAGTGCGAGGCTGACCGGCAATATCGTACAAAACGCACACAAAACCCCAAGACAAAGGCAATATGGGTACAACACAACGAAAGTATGATGAAACCAGAAGTTAACATGGTACGTGAAAGTAAGCCCCACAGATATGAATATATATGATTAGGGATGTACAAAACCCAAAACCAGTGAAGTTGGCACGTTGTGTAAATCTTATATAAAAACAGAATACAAAGATTTGCAAATCCTTTTCAACCTATATTCAATTGAATAGACTGCAAACACAAGATATTTATCGTTCGAACTGGACAACTTTATTTTTTACAAATATTAGCTCAATTGGAATTTGATGCCTCCACAACGTGTTTCAAAAAAGCTGGCACATGTGGCAAAAAGACTGAGAAAGTTGAGGAATGCTCATCAAACACTTATTTGGAACATCCCACAGGTGAACAGGCTAATTGGGAACAGGTGGGTGCCATGATTGGGTATAAAAGCAGCTTCCATGAAATGCTCAGTCATTCACAAAAAAGGATGAGGCAAGGGTCACCACTTTATGAACAAATGCCTGAGCAAATTGTTTAAGAACGACATTTCTCAACCAGCTATTGCAAGGAATTTAGGGACTTCACCATCTACGGTCCGTAATATCATCTAAAGGTTCAGAGAATCTGGAGAAATCACTGCACGTGAGCGGCAAGGCTGAAAACCAACATTGAATGCCTGTGACCTTCGATCCCTTAGGCGGTACCGCATCAAAAACCGACATCAGTGTGTAAAGGATATCACCACATGGGCTCAGGAGCACTTCAGAAAACCACTGTCAGTTACTACAGTGTATATATATATATGTATATATATATATATATATATATATATATATATATATATATATATATATATATATATATATATATATATATATATATATATATATATACGTGTATACATATATATATATATATATATATATATATATATATATATATATATATATATATATATATATATATATATATATGTGTATATATATATATATATATATATATATATATATATATATATATATATATATATATATATATATATATATATATATATATATATATATATATATATATATATATATGTGTGTATATATGTATAGGTATGTGTATATATATATGTATATATATATGTATATATATATATATATATATATATATATATATATATATATATATATATATATATATATATATATATATATATATATATATATATATATATATATATATATAGCTGTAATAATCTGCTGTACGGCATGTATGCTTGTGTCCCTTTGTTCTGGATTATCAATACAAAAACTCACAATAATGTCTGATGGACTGCTAAAAACGTTATGACAGACCACTTCAAAATAGGAAATAGAATTTTACATTTTTCTACTCAATGAGATGTATCATTTTTTCGCAGAACATAGAAATATGTCCCTGATACCCGCGTTTCAGTCTGCCTGCTCTGTAAACAAACACACCCACCCACACCGCTTTGTGCTGGTCTGCCAGCAGCTGCTGTGACGTAGATTACCGTAATAACACGTATATCACTGAAGAGCGCATATTCCAAACATTGAAATACTTTTTATAGTTCAAGACTTACGTAATTTGAAAACAGCACCGCACATCGTAATGGTGGCTACAGTTTCGATGTTAAAAGTCTAAAAAAATTATCTGGAAACGTCCGGCGGGCCGTATCGAAAATCTTAACGGGCCGCATTTTGCCCATCTGTAGCATTGAGGAGTGGGTGAGGACACAAAGTGCTAAAAAGTGGAGAGAGGTAATACATTTTTCTCACGTTTGGTGGACATAAACAGGCTCTAGGGACACATATTGCCATTATGACATCATTAAAAAGTCAATTATCCGTAATAGGGGACCTTGAAAAATCTGGCCTGTGACAATGAAACCATGCAGCAAGGAGGGACATGGAGAGAAACAGAACACATGCCGCCTAACATAATAAAAAGTGGGATAGGGACTACAGGGACTGCATCGATTGAATCGATTAGAAAAAAGCTTTCATTGTAGTCTGTTGCTTCAATTAATCGTTTAAATGTAACTAGACAAATGTTATCAAATCCAGACCGCATACAATGCCATGAACTTTAAATATGCGGACTATTAATAATGCTTACAAACAGGTTCATGAATATACAGTATTTTATCTGTCACACTCAACCGTCAAAGTCAGAGGGCGGGGCTAACACAAAATCTAGTCCAATCATTGCTTTGCTCTGAAACCTGGAACTTCGAAAGTATTTCGGCAGCAGAGGATACACATGTTCTTTTTCGGGAGTTAGAGGCAGATATTTTAGACTTTGCGGAGTATGTGGAAGCAACACCTGCTGACCCAGAGCATGGAGCAGGTAAAGTAGAGGAATTTATTGAAGTTGTTAAGAGTTATTTCCGCACTTTATTAACAAGATATCGACCAATACTCTTCCGCTTCTTTGCTTGAAGTTCCACAGACAATGGAAGTGCCATTTAACCTATCAGGTGTTAGGTAATACGAAGCACACGCTACCTTTTTTATCACATCCACGGGAGCCCGCATTCTCGTTGTCTCTTCTTTGACAAATGGACAATGTTTTTCGGTAAGTAGAATCACGGCTGACTAGGACATTCGAAAGTTCTCTTGCCGTCTGACTTCGACTGAGTTTGACGGATGAAATCAATTCACGAAGCTCTGACAAGGGGAACATTAATATTTAAATAATTATTTAAATGTGTCATTATTTAAAATGAATTTTTTTCTTCTTCCTAATAATCGAGAAGCACTGAATTAACCTACACTAGGGAAAAGATTCATATGGCCCCATTCCTGGGTGGATCTCGCATGAAAGTAAGGTAGGGGTTTAATCATTTTGCAATGCAGTCTGCTGAAAATGATGGAAAGTGCCACTCTACATAGTAAGTGACTCTGTGGTCAAAGTTGGAATTGCCACAAAATACAGTTTAAGACATTCAACACTCTACTGTCATCTGGTTACTAAAGTGGATAGTGCACCCCCCGAACCCCCAATTTGTCACGTTTCATTTGTCAGGTAAACCGTGACGAACGGGGCCATATAAATCTCTTTCCTACTGTAACATGCATATTTCTGTATTGTGGGAGGAAGCCTGAGTACCCGGATAAAACCCACGTTCGCACTGGGAGAACATGGCAACTCCACACAGAGATGTCTAAACAGAAATTTGAGCTAGTAATATTAACACATGCATGTATTTAATTCCAATTATAATTAATTAATGACCCCCGAGAGGGACAAGGGGCAGAACATGGATGGATGGAAATTTTATTATTTAAGGATATTTATTTAATTGGTCCCATAATAAAATGTGTCTTATCAGATTATTCGATTAAACAAACAAATTAATTACTAGATTACTAAAATAACCGATAGCTGCAGCCCTAAAGCCATTTCTACATTAAGCCGGATAACTCCTTAAACGAAGAATTATTTAGCCTAAGCACCATGTCAGCCACACTTACCCATCGTTTAAGGTCCCCCTCCTTGGATAGATTTTTACACGGGTAAGTGCGCCGTGTATTTCTTGGATCTCCGGCTCTTAGCTTTGTATGGACTTATTGATCGTTTACAAACTGAGTTCGGAGAGGAAGTGACGTCAGAAAGAACCTGCCAGAGCCAGCTTCATAACAACTGGAGCTAACCACTGGAAAGATGGAGGCGAGTCATCTAGATATGCCCGTGTTTCTCCTTCTTCTACATGTACAGAGGCTTGTGGAAATCAGACATAAATACCTTAAGAGAAGGAAATGCGCGATTGCAGCTATTTAAGATACAACACTTCTCAGATGGCAAGATAACTTTCGAATGTCCAGGTCAGCTGTGATTCTACTTAGCGAAAAAACTTTGTCCATTTGTCGAAGCAGAGTCAACGAGAATGCGAGCTGCCGTGGATGTGATGAAAAAAAGGTAACGTGTGCTTTGTATTACCTGGCCGGAAAGGGAAGACTACGGAAAACAGCGAATGCTTTTGGACTGGCAAAGCAGACTGTATCAGTTATTGTCCGCCAAGTATATCGCGGACTCAACTTCTAGGTCCAGAGTATATAAAGTCACCAAAAACAAATGGACAATGACGGTGAAGGCAAAAGAGTGAGGAGTGTCCTGACCAGATATCTAGATCCCTAGATTGATTGATGTAAAATGTTCTTGATCACATTGTTTACTTTCACGTATCCATTAGAGATATTATTAATTTATGATGGCTCAGGTGTGATTCACTACAATAGGGCCCCACAGCACACTGGATTCCAGTTAATTGAAATACCACAACACTGGATATTGTTCAGATAAGTTTAATTTAATTTAAGAACTTGCACACAACACTGGAGGTGACTATCAATATGTCTCCACTTAGCCGGATAACCCCTTAAACGAATAATTATTTAGCCTAAGCCTCGTTTCAGCCACACTAAACCATCGTTTAAGGTCCCCCTCCTTGGACAATGTTTTACACGGCTAAGTGCGCTGTCCATTTCTTGAATCTCCGGCTCTTAGCTTTGTATGGATTCATTGATCGTTTTCAAACTGAGTTCGAAAAGGAAGTGACGCCAGAAAGGCCGCGCCCCACACAGGAAGTGACATCAGAAAAACGCGCCACAGCCAGCTTCATAACAACCCGTTTGGTAACTCGGCGGCAACCACTAAAAGATGGAGGCGAGGCATCCAGACATGCCGTGTTTCTCCTTCTTGTACATGTACAGACGCTTGTGGAAATCACACATCAATACCTTAAGAGAAGGAAACGGGCGATTGCAGCTATTTGGGATACAACACATCCCAGACGGCAACATAGCAATATTGAGCGACGGTTTTGGATAAGACCTGGAAGAATGGCAGCCTGGTGGGATATGTTTGTCAACGAGTGTGTTGTGCCAAAGGAAGGGCAAGAGAACTTTCGAATGTCGAATGTCCAGGTCAGCTGTGATACTACTTAGTGAAAAACTTTGTCTGTTTGTCGAAGGAGAGACGACAATGCGGGCTCCCGTGGACAAGGGAAGACTACAAAAAATAGCAAATGCATTTGGACTGGCAAAGCAGACTATCAGTTATTGTCCGCGATGTTTGTCGAGCGATTACTCAACGTCTAGTTTTGTACTCCATTACTATTAAGTGGTTGCAGACGTCAAGTACGACCACCAATTTCAGCCTACAAGCACAGTGTCCTGTCGTTTGCTGTTGTAAAATGTTCTTTATCACATTGTTTACTTTCACACATCCACAAAAGATATGATTCATATATGACGGCTCAGGTGTGATTCACTACAATAGTCTAACAGCTGCTGATGGTGAGGCAAGCAAGGCTTACTGTTAAAAGAAATGTGGCAATAGTCTACATTGAAACACAGGGTAAGGATACACTTCCAGGTCAGAAGTGACTATGACGTGTGCATTTTTTCGCGCATGCGTACTAGGTCGCGTTTCGCCGGCGAACAGAGGGGGGAAGGGGTCTTAAACTGTGGCATTGTTGTGTGTGAACACGGATAAGGTTAGGTGGGATTTACCCTGGATAACCTTAGCTGGCTTAGTGTAGACGGGGCCTAAGGTTATCCAAGGTATATCCCACCTAAACTTATCCTTGTCCACACACAACATTGCCACCGATTAAATGCGTACGTTTTAGTTACCTCCAGTGTTGCTTTGTGTGCAAGTTCTTAAATGTAACTTATCTGAACAATACCCAGTGTTGTGGTATTTCAATTAACTGGGATCCAGTGTGCTGTGGGGGCCTATTGTATTGAATCACACCTGAGCCATCATAAATTAATCAAATATTTTAGACACGTAAACAATGTGATAAAAAACATTTTACATCAATCAATCTAGGGATCTAGATATCTGGTCAGGACACTCCTCACTCTTTTGCTTTCATCTTCTTTGTCCATTCGTTTTTGGTGACTTTATATACTCTGGACCTAGACGTTGAGTCCGCGACATACATGGCAGACAATAACTGATACAGTCTGCTTTGCCAGACCAAATGCATTCAATGTTTTCCGTAGTCTTCCCTCGACGGCCAGGTAATACAAAGCCCACGCTACCTTTTTTATCACATCCACGGGAGCCTGCATTCTCGTTGACTCTCCTTCGACAAATGGACGAAGTTTTTCGGTAAGTAGAATCACAGCTTACCCGGACATTCGAAAGTTCTCTTGCCGCCTGAGAAGTGTTGTATCCCAAATAGCTGCAATCACTTTCTCTTAAGGTATTCATGTGTGATTTCCACAAGCGTCTGTACATGTACATGTAGAAGAAGGAGTGAAGTGAAGTGAATTATATTTATATAGCGCTTTTCTCTAGTGACTCAAAGCGCTTTACATAGTGAAACCCAATATCTAAGTTACATTTAAACCAGAGTGGGTGGCACTGGGAGCAGGTGGGTAAAGTGTCTTGCCCAAGGACACAACAGCAGTGACTAGGATGGCGGAAGCGGGGATCGAACCTGCAACCCTCAAGTTGCTGGCACGGCCACTCTACCAACCGAGCTATACTGCCCCAGAAACACAGGCATGTCTGGATGACTCGCCTTCATATTTCCAGTGTTATAAAGTTGGTTGTGGCGCGTACTTTCTGGTGTCACTTCCTCTCCGAACTCAGTTTGTGTCACGACGTGGACTATGGTGGGGTTTGTTTTCCCGAGATGCATAAGAACTGGACCGGACATGGCGTGAAGGTAAAGACATGATTTTAATTCTAACAAAAAAAAGAGTGAACAAAAAGCGCGCACAAGGCAGAGGTACAAACTTGGCTATGGAAACAAAACTAGCACAAAGGCAGAAACTATGAACATGAAACTAAAAAGACTTACTGTGGCATGGCATGAAGCATGAACTATAGTATCATCAGGAAGCAAAGGATAGCATGGGGGTCAGAAGTAATGTCGCCAGACAGACTAACTGAAAAGGACAGGCTTAAATAATAGTGACATGATTGCTGACAGGTGCGTGAGTCCGAACGTGAAAACAGGTGCAACTAATGGGTTGTCATGGAAACAAAAACAAACAAGCGTGCACAAACAGGAACTAAAAAGAGTCCAAGAACCAAACAGAACTTAGCCAAAAAAAACATGATCAAAAGACATGACAGTTAGTAAACGATCAATGAGTCCATACAAAGCTAACAGCCGGAGAGTCAAGAAATACACAGCGTACTTACCCGTGTAAAAAATTGTCCGAAGAGAGGGACCTTAAACGCTGGTTTTTGGTGTGGACGAAACGGGGCTTAGGCTAAATAATTATTTGTTTAAGGGGTTATCCGGCTTAATGTAGACATAACCTTCGTGTAGAAGAGGCCTAAGGCTTTAGTAGCTCAGGTTGTAAATGTTGCCTGTTGCTGTCAGCGTGAGTACTTCCTCATCTCCGCTCTCTCTCCTGCCTTCTCAGAACAAGACAAAGAGCACTGTGTCTACACAAGACAAAAGGAGATGAAACGCACAAAGAAAAAGGGAACAAAACCAACAACAACAGGCGTGGAAAAAACACCACACCATTTCACCACAAGCAACGACTGAAAGCGGCATTTAAACAAAGAGGGAGTGCACAGAGCGGCGGCGGAATCTGTTATCCCGAGGCCCTGTTTACGGAAAAACAAAAAAAATAAGTTGTTTCCCTTCGTCTCGTAAGAAGAGAAATATAAACCCCTATTGAGAAGAGGGGATGGATGTGTTAGAGAGTGTGCTCAGCGTGTGAGACAGTGCTGCCTCTTCTTTTCTTTTTTTTTGGTTTGGCTTCCCTCTGGAGCCAAGCTTACCCAGGGAGCCCTGCAGGCCCGCGGAACAAACAGAGCTTTGTGAGCGCTGACCCACTGCGCCCAGCGGCCACACCGCAAACCTCCACTTGTGCGCGAACTGGCAAGGAGAGCGAAAAAAATGAAAAAATAAAGTCGTCTGGATCGCACTCGCTCGCCTTCCACCTGCGCTTTCATCACGACAGAACACAAAGACACAGGCAGAGGATGCTTTTTTCAGTACACCCCCGTGTCGTGGATTTATTTGGCGCCATGCTCTAATCAAGACCCCCTACGCTCCCTTAAGGTCCCCGTAAAAATGTCAATAGCCGGCTATAAATTTGCCCGCTGCTGACCGGGAGGCATTGGAAGTGTGAAGTGAGGCACTCTGCTGGTCTACATGTGATTGCATGTTTTCCATTACATGCAGACATGAATGAAATAAACAGTAGTGACAGTTCATTTTGCACCTTAACCACGACACAGAAAGCCTTTTAGGGCTTTGCTCATTACGCTTTCTCCTTTCTGCAAGAAAGCACTGCGCTACGTTTACAGATGCTGCAGCCCAGCAATAACCAGCCAAACACCACTGATTGTTTCTTTCTTTTCCTTCCTGAATGGTCAGAAGGGGGAGAGGGGGGGGGGGGGGGTGAAAAAAAGACGAGAGCGATACAAGGCTTGAATGTTTTAATCCCATGCTTGAGTGACCACTTGCATCATGGCCATTGACTTGGACATTTAAAGGTCTTTCCGAGTTTCTTTAACATCCGCAGCAGAAGAGCACAATCCCCCTACTCTTACCCTGCAAGACCTTCCATTTCCCCCTCGTGCTCTATCTACATCTTTAGTATGCAAGCC